>NC_139587.1:12083388-12130888 GCF_946808225.1 Silurus aristotelis | reverse complement strand
ATTTCCCAAGGAAAGCAGGTATATATTTTTTTTAGATCATGCCCAAAGAAAACTTAATTCTTGGAGAGGTTTCCCATGTGATCTACGATGCTCATAGTGTCTTTTCTGATCAGGGAAAATCACACAGCACAGAGAATGGCGCATATGTTCTTATTCAGTTTAATGCAGATAAAAATCAGGTATATATACACACTGGAAATAACCTGACCTAAAACTGTTCCTGATTGGGTAAGAAGACATAATAACCGGAGATGTGTGCTCATCGGCCCAAAAACCAATATACAGAAGCTCCAGCATCTCAACCTGCATTTAGATGGATGTTCTGTAACCACTAGTTCAACGTTAAAAGACTTGGGAGTTATTTTAGACAGCAACTTGTCTTTCAAAAATCATATCAAGTCACAAAAACAGCCTTCTTTCACCTTAGAAATATTTCTAAGCTAAAAAACATGTTATCTATATCTGATGCAGAGAAGCTCGTCCATGCGCTTATGACCTCTAGAATAGACTACTGTAATGCATTACTAGGTAGATGTCCTGCATCATTAATAAACAAGCTTCAGTTAGTTCAGAATGCAGCAGCAAGAGTTCTTACAAGGTCAAGAAAATATGATCATATAACCCCAATCTTATCATCTCTGCACTGGCTTCCTGTTAAGTTTCGAATAGACTACAAACTACTACTTCTTACTTATAAAGCCCTAAATGGTTTGGCTCCCGTGTATCTCTCCAGTATTTTAACACGCTACAATCCGTCACGCTCCCTGAGATCAAAAACTCTGGACTTCTAGTAGTTCCTAGAATAGCAAAGTCCACTAAAGGTGGTAGATCATTCTCACAATTAGCCCCTAAACTCTGGAATAGTGTTTCTGACAGTGTTCGTGGCTCAGACACACTCTCCCAGTTTAAATGCAGAAAACATATCTTTTTAGCAAAGCCTACACATAATATACGTCTCACATCATAACCTTGTGCTCCAGAACATCTGATCACATGCACATTATCAACTTGTGCTGTTAATATCATGAACAGCAGCTACGCTAATTTTTCTCCACTGCTTCTCTTTCCTTCCCCATCCCGAGGCATCCTGAGGTTTGGCCAGCTCCAATCACGTCCCACCTCATGAAGATTATGGACCTTTGAAGAAGTAGATGCCGAACTCGCAAACATCCCGTACCATCTAGGGACGTACCAGTGCCAATTGGATCCCACTACATGTGTGGAGTTTTGACATTGGACCTCCTGGAGTGTTTAAAGGCTCTGGCATGGAGAAGCTGGTGCTGGATCTGATGGTGATTACAAATGTTGAGCTCAGTAGCTCCTAGTTTTATAACCATAAAGACTGTATAAGACTGTAAAAAGAACATTACTTATAATCTTACTCATACTCAAGTACTCTTGTTAGTTCTCACTCTCCAGTGTTCTGTATTGTTGAAAGATTTATGATCAAACTCTTGATGTCACCCAAATGAGGATGGGTTCCCCCTTTTGAGTCTGGTTGCTCTCAAGGTTTCTTCCTCATAACATCTGAGGAAGTTTTCCCTTGCCACAGTTGCCACGGCTTGCTCATCAGGGACAAATTCACACCATTCACCTTGACTGTTGATTTCTGTAAAGCTGCTTTGAGACAATCACTGTTGTGAAAAGCACTATAGAAATTAACCTGACTTGACTTGACTTGACTTGTACTAGTGAGGATAGTGTCTATGTTGTTAGCCATTTCATCAAGATTATGAGCATTTAGGGGTTTAGTGAAAAATTAAGATAAATCAGGCAGGTTATTTGTGATGTGTTGTTATTATGTATATCTGTCCTTAGTGGTCGGAACAATAGTCCTACCAAGTCGATTATGTGGTGAGGCTGATATGCTCTACCGGTAGTGTGTACAATATGAGGTAATAGTCTGTGATGAGTTTAATAAATCCCCAAATTATAGTCCTAGGGCATCATTTGCATCATCTACATAAATATTAAAATCTCATACAAGCAGCACTTTATTAAAACTGACCCCCTGTTCTCGACTGACTCTGCTCTGTTTAGGATTCTGGAATGTTTTTTTGGTTTCTGTTTTTGCTCTGCCCTCTATTGCTCTGTTTGCCAGCTTATGGATTTTTTGGACTGTTTTGGATTTTATTTTTGGTTCTCCCTGCTTTGCTCTGTCAATTTTTGGACTCCGTTTTGCTTTGGATTTTAGACTTGTTATAAGACTGTGTTTTTGCCTTGCCCCAATTGCTCTGCCTGTCGGCTATTTTTCAACTGTTTTCTTTGCTTGCTTTATTTATTAACAACTGTTTTTACTATACACCTGTCGCATCCGGCATTTGGGTGCATCAACATTTTATTGAACCTTTGAAAAAAAAGCACCAAAATAAATAGACAGGTACATAATCTAAAACACTGTCTTTTAAATTTAAAAACAAATGCATGTTCGATGTATAGTTCAGTGGCCCACAGAGATTAACAAACTTTGTCAGAAATGTTTGCAGATATGTTTGTCAGCTATTTCTAGTCTGTCTGTGGAGGTACCCCTTGAGCACATAATAATGTATGCTTGTACAAAGTCAAACCATACATCATAGTGTTTATCAATCAGTCCTTTTAAACAAAATAAAGAATATATGGTTGTCCAATTTTTCCACTGGTTAGCAGTAAATCCACTGAATCCAGAGACGATTTTATGAGGAAACCTTCCCATATCCTGAGGCACTTTCTACAGAGTCTATTCTTTGTATTTCATGAGGTTTTGGTGTTGTTAAAACACCAAGTTCAATTCATAACTTAAAAATGTGCATAGTTGTCCCAAGTAGAACATCAATGATAAAAAAAACTTATAGCATCATAGTAATGCAGGTGAAAATGTTCAGATCATCTGGCACCATACAGTGCTTTCAATCTTTTCTGAGCTGCCTTTGATGTTACCTTCTCAGTCATTTTATCATGCCACTTGTGTTCCTCAGAGGGGCGTGGTACCCGAGATGAACAGGCAAGAGAAATCTGTTTTCCCTACAAAAGTTGTCTTTTTGAATGTTTTAACTTTTTGACTGGTTTATTCTAACCAGAACTTGAAGCTCCATGGCCCACAAAACCACCACATGGTTCCCCACCAGATTCCCACCGAGAAACGGGAATCTGGGATGAGATGCAGAGAAAAGCATCTCTGTACACTCGACACTCCAAGAGTTAGGAGTCCTTTATGACAACTCCCTCCCATAGCTGACAAAGCTCATCAACTAAAAAGATATGGATTGTTAATCTTTGGCTCTCTAGGTCCTGCTATAACTCCAACTAAAATCATGTTTTATTTTTTAAAACAACCAGATGAATCACATCTACTGAATATGGGGAATGTCTAGTCTGTCTTATGCATAGCAGCAGTGCTGTGAAGGCATTGCCAGATATATTGAAAATGCATTGGAAGCTCCTGATGCCAAGTCAAATTCCTTGTGTGTGTAAGCATATTGGTAATAAAGCTATTTCTGATTTTGATATATTAAATGCGGTTTATCAGGTTAAAAGCATCATAGCCAGGTGCTTCACAAGCAATTGCCCAGAGCTATTTCCAGGTGTCTCTTCTGCACCCTTTTTATTCAATTCAATTCGATTAATTTTTATTTGTATAGAACTTTTAACAATGAACATTGTCTAAAAGCAGCTTTACACAGATAATGTGGTAATAAAAATGAATAAGATGTTCTTTATAAGTGTAAGTTTGTCCCTGATGAGGGGACTCTGGCAAGACTCGCTATGGCAGCATAACTAAAAGGGAGAACAAGAAGGTAACACAGACATGAGGGATAAAAGACGACCCACCACACCACCGTCAACAAACCTGAGTGAACGTCTGAGAGTAAGGGGACGACAACAAACAAATATCCCAGTTCACCGAACACTCTATATCCATGATCCCTCCAGATCAGATATCTACTAATAAAAGACTTGACTAAATAAATATGTTTTTTAGCCTTGAACACTGTCCCGAACAATGATTGGAAGGCTGTTCCATAACTGTGGGACTTTATAAGAGAAAGATCTGCCCCCTGCTGTAGTCTTCATTATTTGAGGTACTAACAAATAGCCTGAACTTTTGATCTAAGTAGGCGTGGAAGTTTACTCAGATACTGCAACACAAGACCGTAAAGTGCATTATACGTCAGTGGTAGTATTTTATAATCAATGCAAGATTTAATTAGGAGCCAGTGTAGACTGATTAAAACAAGGGTGACGTGGTCATATTTTCTAGATCTAATAAGGGCCCTTGCTGCTGCATTCTGAACTAACTGAAGCTTATTTATGCACTTACTAGAATACCCAGACAGTAAAGCATTACAGTAGTCTAATCTAGATGTAACAAAAGCATGATGTCAGGAATCCCCCTGCCACGCCCCCTTCGGCGGCTGTCAAACCTCGGCATTCCCTAAGGCACCTCGCTCCTTCTCTCATGCGTGCCCTGCCCGCACGGAGCTGCTCGCAATCGGGCTTCATGGAGAACACCTGAGGCTCGTTTACACACTCATAACACCGCCTATATAGTCACTCGCTTCACACTCACTCCTCGTCGGTTAATGTTCGTACATGTGTGTTGTTTCTCTTCGTTGTTTGTGCGTTATGCTTCCCGTTTCGCTCAGCTCCGCGCTTCCCTTCGCGCATCATTGGATTATGCTGCGCCTTGCATGCGGTTCTGGACTCTGTGGGCCGCGCTCCGGTGAATCCGGAAACTCGCAGCCATTTCTCGGTTGTGCTCGGCAGCGCCACGCCCACACGTTGACGTCACGGAATTCCCGGGGAGAGCTCAGCTTCGCTCCAGTGTCCCGAGGAGAGCTCCGTTTCGCTCCAGGACCTCAAGGAGAGCTCAGCTCCGTTCCAGAATCCCCAGGAGAGCTCAGCTCCATTCCAGGTCCTCCAGGAGAGCTCAGCACTGCTCCAGGTCCTCCAGGAGAGCTCAGCTCCGCTCCAGGTCCTCAAGGGGAGCTCAGCTCCGCTCCAGAGCAGCCCTGAGAGCTCCTCTCCGTTCCAGAGCGACCCCGAGAGAGCTCCTCTCCACTCCAGTGTCCCGGGGAGAGCTCATCTCCACTCCAGTGTCCTGAGGAGAGCTCAGCTCTTCTCCAGGTCCTCCAGGAGAGTTTAGCTCCGCTCCAGGTCCTCCAGGAGAGCTCAGCTCCGCTCCAGGTCTCCACAGAGAGCTCCTCTCCGTTCCAGAGCAGCCCTGAGAGCTCCTCTCCGTTCCAGAGCGACCCCGAGAGAGCTCCTCTCCACTCCAGTGTCCCGGGGAGAGCTCATCTCCACTCCAGTGTCCTGAGGAGAGCTCAGCTCTTCTCCAGATCCTCCAGGAGAGTTTAGCTCCGCTCCAGGTCCTCCAGGAGAGCTCAGCTCCGCTCCAGGTCTCGACAGAGAGCTCAGCTCCGCTCCAGGTCTCCACAGAGAGCTCCTCTCCGTCTCAGAGAAGCCCCGAGAGCTCCTCTCCGTCTCAGAGTGGTTCCGTGAGCTCCTCTCCGCTCCAGTGTCCCGAGGAGAGCTCAGCTACGCTCCAGTGTCCCTAGGATTGCTCTGTTTTGCTCCAGGGCCTCCGTGAGTGCTCAGCTTCGTCCCAGGACCTCCGTGAGTGCTCGGCTCCATCCCAGGACCTCTGTGAGTGCTCCGCTCTGCTCCAGAGCTTCCCCGAGAGCACCTCTCCGCTACAGGACCTCCAGGCAAGCTCAGATCCGCTCAAAGGTCTCCAGGTGAGCTCCTCTCCGCTCCAAGGTCTCCAGGTGAGCTCCTCTCCGCTCCAAGGTCTCCAGGTGAGCTCCTCTCCGCTCCTAGGCTCCTAGGCCGGCTCTGCTCCGCTCCTAGACTTCCAGGAAAGCTCCGCTCTGCTCCTAAGCTTCCAGGAGAGCTCCAATTTGCTCCAGTGTCTCCCGGAGAGCTCCTCTCTGCTCCCAAATGTCCCAGAGAGCTCCTCTTCGCCCAAGGGGTCCCCAGAGCACTCAACCACCAAGGTCCTCGTGCCAGCCCGGGTTTCTGTGGTGAAGATGGCTCCGTTCCAGGCCTCCGTGGGGGACGTCTCTCTGCCTCCGGTCTCGTGGTGACCACCTCTCAGCTCAAGACCACTGCTGAGGAAGTCGCTCCGCCTCCAGTCTCCGCTGGGAGCGCCACTCCTGTCTCTGGCGAGGGCGTCGCTACGCTCCAGATCTCTGCTGAAGGAGACGCTTCTCTCCTGGTCTCCGCTGAGGGCATCACTCCGCCTCCAGCCCCCGCTGATGGCTTCCCGTTTCGCTCAGCTCCGCGCTTCCCTTCGCGCATCATTGGATTATGCCGCCTTGCATGCGGTTCTGGACTCTGTGGGCCGCGCTCCGGTGAGCGCACCACTGGATATCACCTTTTGCTTGTGTTTGTGTTGACTTGCCTAGTATTTTCCATTGAACATTGTTTTGCTTTACTTTGGCTTCCGCCTCAGCTCTGCGGGGTCTGGGGATTTAGTTAATATCAACAGTTCCGGAAGAATTTTGATAAAACTCGCTGCTGTATTTTATTTTATTTTTATTTATTTTTTTTTTTTACTTTATTTAACCAGGTTAGTCTCATTGAGATATAGAATCTCTTTAATCTCTTAGTTGACGTGAATATACGCTTAACACGGTAACGTGGTAGGTACTAATGCAATGACTGAGGAAGATTTTAAAAGAGATAAGGTATTGATCTGAAATAGCTTCAGACTGTGGAATTATGAAAAATGTTAATAATGCATCCAGAGTGTGTCTACCACTATGAGTGGGTCCTATAACATTCTGATTAATTCCATGTTAATCTAGAATGGACACAACTGCCTGGAACCCTGGGGGTCTATAAATAATAATTAATGGAATTGACTGACTAGACCTGCTTATGGACACTAACTATTTTATGTTGGCGTAAAGAACTTCAAATGTTTTACATTTGTGTTTAGTTTTTTGTGTGATGCTTAGATTATTATTATAAATAGCTGTGACTCTATTTGGATGGGCCATTTAGACAGGGCTGGTAAATGTAACTATACCCAGGAGGACTCGCTTTATTTAATGCTTCATATTCATTCGGTTTAATCCACATTTCTGTCAAACACATTATATTAAACTCCAGAGGTGCTGGCTGTGCATTCAGTCCAATTTAATTTAATGTTAATCAGGTTACTATAACAGACTTCCTGAGAATTTCTACATTTTGGTTTCGGGCAGGGGACAGACACAGTCTGGTGGATCCTGAGTGATGACTGTGCAGCTAGCAGACGGTCTGTTTAGCCTGTCTGTCTGCTCAATGGCCTTGGCTCTGGACAGTCACTTGTTAACTAGTGCTGTTCAGAGACTATGACCTATACCACAAGAAATAAGAGCAGCACCTTCCCGAGTAGGATGGATACCATCCCACCCTGGCCAGCCTTGCCCTCGAAATTGCTCCAATTATCTATGAAGTTCACATTGTCAAGTCAAGTCAAGTCAAGTTTATTTGTATAGCGCTTTTCACAACAGACATTGTCTCAAAGCAGCTTTACAGAAAACAACAGTGAAGGTGAATGGTGTGCGTTTGTCCCTGATGAGCAGCCGTGGCGACAGTGGCAAGGAAAAACTCCCTTAGATGATATGAGGAAGAAACCTTGAGAGGAACCAGACTCAAAGGGGAACCCATCCTCATATGGGTGACATCAAAAGTTTGGTCATAAATCTTTCAACAATACAGAACAATTTGTGATCATCATAGATCCAGCATCAGCTTCTCCATGCCAGGGCCTTTAAACACTCGGCATCTACTTCTCCATGATCATCCATAGGTCCATAATCTTCACGAGGTGGGACGTGACTGGAGCTGGCCAAACCTCAGGAAGCCTCGGGATGGGGAGAGAAAGAGAAGCAGTGGAGAGGAATTAGCGTAGCTGCTGTTCATGATATTAACAGCACAAGTTGATAATGTGCATGTGATCAGATGTTCTGGAGCACAAGGTTGTGATGTGATGTGTGTGATGTGTGTTATGTGTAGGCTTTGCTAAAAAGATATGTTTTTAATCTACACTTAAACTGGGAGAGTGTATCTGAACCCCGAACACTGTCAGGAAGACTATTCCAGAGTTTAGGAGCTAAATGTGAAAATGCTCTACCGCCTTTAGTGGACTTTGCTATTCTAGGAACTACTAGAAGCCCAGAGTTTTGAGATCTCAGGGAGCGTGACGGATTGTAGCGTGTTAAGAGACTGGATAGATACATGGGAGCCAAACCATTTAGTGCTTTATAAGTGAGTAGCAGTAGTTTGTAGTCTATTCGAAACTTAATAGGAAGCCATAAATAACCTGCCTGATTTATCTCAGTTTCACATTAAACCCATAAATGCTGATCATCTTGATGAGATGGCGAACAACATAGACCTTATCCTCACTAGCACTTTAGACACTGTTGCCCCCATCCGGTTAAAAAAGGTTCGAGAACAAGCACCTGCACCTTGGTATAATAGTCATACACATGCCCTAAAGAGAACAACACGTAATCTGGAGAGAAAATGGAGGAAAACTAAATTGGAGGTATTTAGAATTGCGTATAAAGACAGTATGCTTAGCTACAGACAGGCGCTAAAAGCTGCTAGAGCTAAACACCTGAGCAAACTCATAGAAAATAACAAAAACAATCCCAGGTTCCTTTTCAGTACAGTCGCTAAATTAACAACAAATCAGGGATCTGAAAAATGTGTTCCATCACAGTTTAGTAGTGAAGACTTTATGAATTTCTTCACTGAAAAAATAGATAACATTCGAAAAACAATTGTGGCAGTTCAACCTCTGACAGCATCTCCCGACACAATCGTACTTACAACCCCACAACTACACTGTTTTACATGTATAGGACAGGAAGAGCTGTATGATGCTATTATGAAAGCTAAATCAACAACATGTCAGTTAGATCCAATTCCCACTAAACTACTGAAGGAAGTGTTATATACAGCTGGTGAGCCTCTTTTAAATATTATTAACTCCTCACTATCGTTAGGTCATGTCCCTAAATCCCTCAAGTTAGCAGTTATTAAGCCCCTCATTAAAAAACCTAATCTGGATCCAAACACGCTATCGAATTACAGACCAATTTCAAATCTCCCATTTATGTCTAAGATTTTAGAAAAGATTGTCGCTGCCCAGCTATGTAACCACTTGCAGGAGAACAATATCTTTGAAGAGTTTCAGTCAGGTTTTAGGCCCCATCATAGCACAGAAACTGCTCTAGTTAAAATCACTAACGACCTGTTTTTAGCTTCAGACCAAGGCTACATCTCCCTATTAGTTTTACTAGATCTTAGTGCTGCGTTCGACACTATAGATCATGATCTTCTCCTCGATCGCTTACAGAATTACATCGGTATTCAGGGACAGGCATTAAGCTGGTTTAAATCCTACCTGTCCAATCGTTACCATTTCGTAGATTTAAATGGAGAGCTATCCAGGATAATGCTAGTAAATTATGGCGTGCCACAAGGGTCAGTTCTGGGACCCCTGCTTTTTACAATATACATGCTTCCATTAGGAAATATTATTAGAAGGCATGGAATTAGCTTCCATTGTTATGCTGATGATACCCAGCTATATATTTCATCCAAACCAGGCGATACAGCTCAATTAGCTCGCATAACTGAGTGTGTTGAAGAAATAAGAGATTGGATGACCCATAACTTTCTGCTATTAAATCCTGATAAAACGGAGATTTTGCTCATCGGCCCAAAAAATAGTACACAGAAGCTCCAGCATCTCAGCCTGCATTTAGACGGTTGTTCTGTAACTACTAGTTCAACGGTAAAAGACCTGGGAGTTATTTTAGACAGCAACTTATCTTTTAAAAATCACATCAATCAAGTTACAAAAACAGCCTTCTTTCACCTTAGAAATATTTCTAAGCTAAGAAATATGTTATCTATATCTGATGCAGAGAAGCTCGTCCATGCGTTTATGACCTCTAGAATAGACTACTGTAATGCATTACTAGGTGGATGTCCTGCATCATTAATAAACAAGCTTCAGTTAGTTCAGAATGCCGCAGCAAGAGTTCTTACTAGGTCAAGAAAATACGATCATATAACCCCAATCTTATCGTCCCTACATTGGCTTCCTATTAAGTTTCGAATAGACTACAAACTACTGCTACTCACTTATAAAGCATTGTATTTGAAGCCACACCAAACAGACATCCAGCAACGAGGAATTAAGAAGTTTAGTAGACTTTTTGTACTAAATGAATGGCTACAGTAATGGTGTCGAGAACACAAACTACTATTTGTTGTTAATTGGATTTTTTTTCTGGAAGCGCCCTAGGTTCTTCTATCCTGAAGGCCTGCATCCCAGCAGAGTTGGAGCAGCAGTGCTATCAGACAACATCTCTAGGGTGCTTCACACCATCTGACTAAGAGTAAGACAGCATGCAATTTTCTACAATGACAACATTTATACAACAAACCAAATAGTTAGAAGTACACACACAGCCCACTTTATAGAAACCATGTCTATTCCTTGTGTAGTAAAATCAATATGTAGAAATAAATTATTAAAAAATAACCAGCCTGATTTATCTAAATTTTTCACAAACCCCTAAATGCTAATACAGTGATACCCTGACCTACGAGTGCATTATTGTACGAGTTTTCCGAGGTACGAATAATCACTCGGTCGATTTTTTGCTTTGTTACGCGAACAAAAAATTGAGGTACGAGTTCGAGACGGCGCTGCTAGATGGCGTAGTGAGCAGTGACGTCACAGCATCCCCCAGCCTCCAACACGCTCTCTCGTTCTCTTCATCTGTTCACCTCGTAGAGTAAACACTGTGATTCGTTGTGCTCGTGGTTTCTTGCTTTGTGATTTGTGTTTTTTTTGCGAATTCCTCCGTCTAACTTTCTTGTAACCATGTCTCCCAATAAAGTAAGTTCTAGTAACAATGCTGAGAAGAGGAGAATTATGTCCACTGAATTAAAGCGTGAAATTATATAGAAACATGAACACGGTATGCGAGTAAAGGACTTGGCCAGGCAATACGAACGTCTACGATTTGCACGATTTTATAGCAGAAGGAGTCGCTTAAGGTTATAACGCCAGCCAAAGGTGTTAAAATCATTTCTACGCTATGGACGTCTGTTGGTGTGGCTGACTGAGAAGCAGCTTGCAGGAGATAGCATAACAGAGGCTATTATTATGTCTTTACATACTCGTTCTATTATGTTTTTATACAATATTTGTTATTTAGAAATGTATTTTCCTTATTTAATAACATAAAACATAAAAAACGGGGTGTCATTTTGAGGTTTGGAACGGATTAAGGGCATTTTAAGTATTTTCAATGAGGAAAATGTATTTGTCCTGGACAAATGCCGCAGGTCCGCAGGTCGATGATCGACTTTGTGGTCGTTTCATCTGACCTGCGGCCGTATGTCTTGGACACTCGGGTAAAGAGAGGGGCGGAGCTGTCAACTGATCACCACCTGGTGGTGAGTTGGATCCGATGGCGGGGGAGGAAGCTGGACAGACTCGGCAGACCCAAGCGTACTGTGAGGGTCTGCTGGGAACGTTTGGCCGAGCCTCCTGTCAGAGAGATCTTCAACTCCCACCTCCGGCGGAGCTTTGACCAGATCCCGAGGGAGGCCGGAGATATTGAGTCCGAGTGGACCATGTTCTCCACCTCCATTGTCGAAGCGGCCGCTCGGAGCTGTGGCAGTAAGGTCTCCGGTGCCTGTCGAGGCGGCAATCCCCGAACCCGGTGGTGGAAACCGGAAGTAAGGGATGCCGTCAAGCTGAAGAAGGAGTCCTACCTGGCCTGGTTGGCTTGTGGGACTCCTGAGGCAGCTGACGGGTACCGGCAGGCCAAGCGAACTGCAGCCCGGGTGGGTATCGAGGCAAAAACTCGGGCCTGGGAGGAGCTCGGTGAGGCCATGGAGAAGGACTATCGGCTGGCCTCGAAGAGATTCTGGCAAACCGTCCGGCGCCTCAGGAGGGGAAAGCAGTGCCCCACCAATGCTGTTTACAGTAGAGGTGGGGAGCTGTTGACCTCAACTGGGGATGTCGTTGGACGGTGGAAGGAATACTTCGAGGATCTCCTCAATCCCGCCGTCACATCTTCCATTGAGGAAGCAGAGGCTGAGGGCTCAGAGGCGGACTCGTCCATCACCCAAGCTGAAGTCACCGAGGTAGTAAAGAAACTCCTCGGTGGCAGGGCACCGGGGGTGGATGAGATCCGCCCTGAGTACCTCAAGTCTCTGGATGTTGTGGGGCTGTCTTGGCTGACACGCCTCTGCAGCATCGCGTGGCGGTCGGGGACAGTGCCTCTGGAATGGCAGACCGGGGTGGTGGTCCCTCTTTTTAAGAAGGGGGACCGGAGGGTGTGTTCCAACTATAGGGGGATCACACTTCTCAGCCTACCTGGGAAAGTCTATGCCAGGGTACTGGAGAGGAGAATACGGCCGATAGTAGAACCTCGGATTCAGGAGGAACAATGTGGTTTTCGTCCAGGCCGTGGAACACTGGACCAGCTCTATACCCTCTACAGGGTGCTGGAGGGTTCATGGGAGTTTGCCCAACCAGTCCACATGTGCTTTGTGGATTTGGAAAAGGCATTCGACTGTGTCCCTCGCGGCGGCCTGTGGAGGGTGCTCCGGGAGTATGGGGTCGGGGGCCCTTTACTAAGGGCTGTCCGGTCCCTGTATGACCGAAGCAGGAGCTTGGTTCGCATTGCCGGCAGTAAGTCAGACTTGTTCCCGGTGCATGTTGGACTCCGGCAGGGCTGCCCTTTGTCACCGGTTCTGTTCATAATTTTTATGGACAGAATTTCTAGGCGCAGCCAGGGGTCGGAGGGTGTCCGGTTTGGTGACGACACGATTTCGTCTTTGCTCTTTGCAGATGATGTTGTCGTGTTGGCTTCATCAGACCAGGACCTTCAGCATGCACTGGGACGGTTTGCAGCCGAGTGTGAAGCGGCTGGGATGAGAATCAGCACCTCCAAATCCGAGGCCATGGTCCTCAGTCGGAAAAGGGTGGCTTGCCCACTTCAGGTTGGTGGGGAGTTCCTGCCGCAAGTGGAGGAGTTTAAGTATCTTGGGGTTTTGTTCACGAGTGAGGGAAGGGTGGAACGGGAGATTGACAGACGGATCGGTGCAGCTTCTGCAGTAATGCGGTCGATGTACCGGTCTGTCGTGGTGAAGAAGGAGCTGAGCCGCAAGGCGAAACTTTCGATTTACCGGTCAGTCTACGTTCCTACTCTCACCTATGGTCATGAGCTCTGGGTCATGACCGAAAGGACAAGATCCCGGATACAGGCGGCCGAAATGTGCTTCCTCCGCAGGGTGGCTGGGCGATCCCTTAGAGATAGGGTGAGAAGCTTAGTCACTCGGGAGGAGCTCGGAGTAGATCCGCTGCTCCTCCACATCGAGAGGGGTCAGCTGAGGTGGCTCGGGCATCTGTTCCCGGATGCCTCCTGGACGCCTTCCTGGGAAGGTGTTCCGGGCGCGTCCCACTGGGAGGAGACCCCGGGGAAGACCTAGGACACGCTGGAGAGACTATGTCTCCTGGCTGGCCTGGGAACGCCTTGGTGTCCCCCCGGAAGAGCTGGAAGAAGTGTCTAGGGAGAGGGAAGTCTGGGCATCTTTGCTTAGACTGCTGCCCCTGCGACCCGGCATCGGATAAGCGGGAGAAGATGGATGGATGGATGGATGGAAAATGTATTTGATGTGCAAGCAAATTGAGATACGAGCTTGACCACGGAACGACTTAAACTCGTGGGTCAAGGTACCACTGTAATTTTGATTAAATGGCTAACAACATAGACACTATCCTCACTAGCCCATTAGACACCGTTGCCCCATCCAGATAAAAAAAGGTTAGAGAAAAACACCTGCACCATGGTATAATAGTCATACGCATGCCCTCAAGAGAACAGCCTGTAATCTTGAAAGAAAATGGGGAAAAACTAAATCAGAGGTATTTAGAACTGTGCATTAAGATAGTATGCTCAGTCAACAGCATGTAAAACGTGGTCACAAAACTTCTTGTGTGCCACATCTTCCAGCTTGCTCTTTACAGGCTGTGGCATAACATTTTCTACCGCCTGTCTAAACAGTGTAGCCAACAAAGAATCGCTCTCAGGATCACCTTCTGTCTCCTGCTTCTATTTGTTCAATTGTCTTTGCACATATAAGGTCAAATTTTCTGTTTCCCCCAACTGATCGCCCCTAAATGACTTTGGGTCAACTCTAGTTGGATATTCAGCAGGCAGAGCCTCCCACACTACAGGACGGTAGGCATCAAAAACAGTCCTTTCCCTTTCTTGCATATTCGCTCCCCCAAGATCTTTGCCAAGAGAGCTTTTATATCCCCCACAGATAAACGTTTACCAGCCGTTTCATCCTCTAACACCTTAATCCATTTTCCAGCTCCTCCGTGGATGTCAGAATGGCAAGTGACAAGTGCGTAGCCCACGACACATATTGTCCCTGTGCACCTTTAATTAAAATTGAAATTTGTGGAGCTATGGACTTGTCTTCCAGTTTGTCTTCCCTGTTTCCAACTACCTGAAATAAATGATACCTCCTCTTCACCTTCTCTCTCTTCTGCATAAAAATCCACTCCTAGTGTTCCACATGTTACCTGTCACACTTATTTTTTGTTCAGGTGTTTTAACGGTCCTGTCTATCCTCTCTTTGCTTTTCTTTCTACCACCAGTTTCTTCCAATCTACCTTTCCATATTGCTTTCTTATCTTCTGTAAATTTGCCTTTACCTCCTTACAACAATCCAAAGGTGAGCTTTCCTCTTTACGAGTTATTCTATCCCCAACATCTAAATCAACATTACCTTCCATCTGCATTCTCCTAAAACCTCCACCTTTCCTATAAGTGATGAGAATTGTCCCTCAGGAGGCACATATGGGGGAGGAGTACCTACTTCTTCACCGATGTTGTTCTTTGCCCCGCCGTCTTTCTTTTTTTTTTCTTTTCTCCTCCCCAACTTTTTCATTTAACTAACTCTTTTCCTTCCTTCTTAAACAAGGCCAATACCTCTCTCTCTGGCTGTCTTTTTAGTTTTTCTTCTTGCACACTTTTTATATTTTGATATAGTCTTGTAATTCTGTATCAAAGTATCCATTTCCTTATACAATGCTATGTCAAATGTCCCTTCCTTCGGCCATTTCGTCACAATGCTCTTAGTTCTCTTTTGACATTTATTTCAGACCATATTTATAAGGTCTTTACACAATAGATGTTTCAACACTGAGGTTTCCACTTCATACCAGATACCAAATTGGTCTACTGGTTTTTTGCACTGGTTGGATTATTTCACAGAATCGACTGAGGTAAACCTCCACGTCTTAATCTGCTACTCTTGCTGTCCAGAATTTTACCACCAAGTGCTTAATATCATGTGCAGCTGATGTAACCAGTTCCCAGTTTTTCCAGAAACCACTCACAGAACCTGGGTTGAAAACGTTGATGAAACGTTTCAGAGTTTGTCCCCGAAAGAAGCAAAGTTCATGTTCATGTTTATTGAGCAAGCTTATGAAGGAATAAATATCCACGAATCCACTCCGTTTGTAGAAGATGCAATCCCACCTGTGTCCTGTTGGGGGCTTCACCTTCTTCCGTGAACTTTAAGCGAGCCCAGTGCTTCCCCGCCAAAGGCATAGGAGGAAAAAGTTCTTATTTTATGCACCGGGTTTGCCTTTTCCACTCATTTTGCTGCAGATTAGATTTGTTCAAGGAACAAGTCGAAAATAGCCTCTTCCACTCATTTTGCTGCAGATTAGATTTGTTCAAGGAACAAGTCGATAATAATTTACCTGTCACCTTTATAAGGTGCCTATTCCCCTTCACTCACTGTCTGATCTACAGGTTACTACCATAGAGCTACTGCACTGTTCCCTGTGCTTCCATAACGTCTGGTCTATCCGTGACAGAAGATTGGACCCTTAAAAAAAACTTACCTAGATGGATCCCCAACCGGCTTACATCTCGGATCCAATCAAAGACCTCGCCACCACTCCCCGGGAGGCATTCACTCCTGTTCACACTCACAGAATATAGCCTCCACTTTCGCATCCTGGCCGCCACTAGCGGTTAAAATGATACCCGCCCTCGGCGCATATCGTCAGGGCTAATTCATGAAATCAAGATGGCCATGGTGATCTATGACGACGCGCTGGGTCTCAAGGCATTCATCCAAGATCCATCCGCATCTCCCAGCATCTCACCTCGCCCCACTTTCCCTTCCATCCCAGATCCAGAACCTATGCAGTTCGGGTCCCAACGGCTAACGAGAAAGGAGAGAGACCGTCACCTTGCGGCGGGGGCTTGCCTGTATTGTGGTGATCCCGGTCACTTTATTCATCAGTCTCCTGCCCGACCTCCATGCCCGGTGGCGTGTACAGTAGACCTCACCTCTGAGATCACCCACTTATCCAAACTTCCAGTAAAGATCATAACCCCCACGCTATCACTTCTGGTTTTGGCCCTTATAGATTCTGGCTCAAAGGGCAATTTCATCTCCCAAGAGTGTTTAGAGCGCCTCCAGCTGGCCCGTGAGAAAGGGGCTCGGGAGCTCACCGTCCAGAGGATCCAGGGGAAACCGTTAGTACGTGGTTGGGTGAAATATTGTGCTCCTGTTGTCATTCTCCATGTGGGATTGCTCCATGGTGAAGAGATCAGATTCTTGCATCATTCCTGGACGTCCCTGGCTATCACAAAACTCCCCTAGATTCTCCTGGAACCTGTGTGACATCCTAGAGTGGAGCCATCAGTGCTGGAACCACTGCCTGCACCACCTGCCCCAATCACGCCCAGCCCAAATCTCCCCAGCATCAACACTAGTTGAAAGCTCTGACACCCACAAGGAAGTGGAGGTTCCTCCGGAGTACCGATCACCTGATGCCAGGTGCCAAGTTACCCAAAGGTCTAGTCTACCTGTTGTCTGTCCCAGAGCACGCAGCTATGGGGGACTACATACAAGAAGCCTTAAGGCAGGGCTTCATCACTCCATCCTCTTCTCCAGCGGCCTCCAGCTTCTTCTTCGTGGAGAAGAAGGGCGCAGGTCTCCGGCTATGTATCGATTATGCCTACAATGGTGGTAACTAAATGTCTAGGTACAGACACACACATAACAAACTATTCTATTTCATGCATTGATACCACATGTCACATTCCTGTATGCACACACTTCAGAAAAACATTTTAATAGAAGTTACATACACATGTTGCATATGCATATTTGATTAGCTTTATTCTTCGACAAAACCTAATTTGAATCCAAACACTATCAAATTACAGACATATCAAATTTAATTCATTCTCCCATTTATGTCTAAGATTTAAGAAAAAATTGTGTCTGCGGGGTTATGTTTCTACTTACAAGAGAACAATATATTTGAAGAGTTTCAGTCAGTTTAAAGGCCCCATCATAGCACAAAACTGCTCTAGTTAAAATCACAAAAGACCTGTTTTTAGCTTTAGACCAAGCCTACATTTCTATATTAGTTTTTGCTCAATCTTAATGCTGCATTTGACCCTATAGATCATGATCTTCTCCTGGTTCGCTTACAAAATTACATCGGCATTCAGGGACAGGCATTAAGATGGTATAAATCCTACCTGTCTGATCGTTACCATTTTGTAGACATAAATGGAGAGCTATCCAGGTTAATGCAAGTAAATTATGAGGTGCCACAAGGTTCAGTTCTAGGACCCCTACTTTTCACAATATACATGCTTACCTTGGGAAATATTATTAAAAGTTATGGGATTAGCTTCCACTGCTGATGATACCGAACTATATATCTTGTCGAAACCAGACGATACAGCTCAATTGGCTCGGATAACTGAGTCTGTCAAAGAATTAAAAGATAATTCATAAATTTCTATTATTAAATTCTGCTCATTGGCACAAAAACCAGTACACAGAAGCTCCAGCATTTCAACCTGCATTTAAAAGGATGTACTGCAACTACTAGTTCAACAGTAAACGACCTGGGAGTTATTTTAGACAGCAACTTGTCTTTTAAATATATGTGTGAGGCCCATCTTAATACTAACAATCAGTAAATATTCAAGTAAAATTAGGCAAAGTATTCACCCAGGACTGTTAACTCAGGATTTTATCTTTTGTTACAGTTAAATAATCATTAATTCAACTGATTTTAAATTCACTTTTTTACAGGAAACTATGGCAGTCCAAATGAGGGGTATTTGCACATGCCCAATGAAGATATGCAGGCGATTGAAGATCCAGAGTAATACAATGTAATACAATAAATTTTCTATGTTGTTCTTGTTGTTGTTGTTGTTGTTTTTTTTTTTACTTGCTGACATGATTCTTTTTGTTTTGAAGATGATGAGCTCAGACTCTTCCTGAAGGCAAATGAAGCAGAGTCTTCTAATGAGGACAGTGATTATGACCATGAGCCAGACTTAACATCTGGGTTTTACAACAGATACACACCAGCTGTGAGATGTAGATTCCTGTTGATTTGTTTGCCGTGAATTTCGTGTTTGTATCAGCGTTTAAATTTTTAGTTTTTTTTTTTTTTTCTCTCATCGCTTAAAAAGTCAAAATATCGTTTTGATTTCCTGTAGTTTCTACTTTTCTTTGGCTCAGTTTCTCTTTTTTCTTTTTGAAAAGTGCTTTATTCCCTGTTTGAGGGTTTGAAAGCATTGAGTGGAAGCCATTCCCATTAAAACTACAAACACACACTACACTAACCCCATTAAGGTACGTCATTTCTCTGCTATGCCGAGCATCCAGCTCATTTAGTGTGTGAAGTGTGACATATTTAGTCAGTCTTTCTTTCGCCCATGGGAGCACCATTCCTAGCCACTTCACGTGTCCAACAGGTTTGCTCTCCTCAGTGAAGCTCCTGCTGAGAAACCTGAAAAAGCTCTGGTTATAGGAGACTCTATTTTGAGGCATGTAAAAATTAGCTAGACCTTTAGAGGCACCAGAAGCACAGGTCAGGAGTATAGCCAGGGCGCCGGACATAGTCATGTCATGTCAAGTCAAGTTAAGTTTAACTGGAGCTGCCGCAACCTTAGGATGCCTCGGGATGGGTAAAGAGAGTGAAGCAGTGTAGAGGAATTAGCATATCTGCTGTTCCAAATATTAACAAGCACAAAATGATAATGTGCATGTGATCAGATGACTGAAGCACAAGGTTATGATGTGTGTTATGTGTAGCTTGCTAAAAAGATAAGTTTTTAATCAACACTTAAACTGGGAGAGTGTGTCTGAGCCCCAAACACTGTCAGGAAGACTATTCCGAAGTTTAGGAGCTAAATGTGAGAATGCTCTACCACCTTTAGTCGACTTTGCTATTCTAGGAACTACTAAAAGTCCAGAGTTTTGAGATCTCAAGGAACGTGAGGATTGTAGCATTTTAGAAGACTGGATACATACATGGGAGCCATACATTTAGTGTTGTAAGTAGCAGAAGTTTGTAGTCGATTCGGAACAGGTAACCACTGTAGGGATGATAAATTCAGGGTTATATGGTCATATTCACTCACGCTTGTGAGAACTCTGGGTGCTGCGTTCTGGACTAACTGTAGCTTGTTTATCAATGATGCAGGACAACCACCAAGTCAGGGTGGTTGTTATGTCAGGGTACGAACCACGAGTTGGATGCAGAAGTAACTCAATAATAGTTTAATGATGTACACACACACACACACACAGAAGTCAGAGAGTTACGAACCGACATGCGGGTTTGGTTCGTAATGCGGGGATAATCAACGAAAGGGTAGAATCCATGGAAAGGAGATAATCCACTGAACGGAGATAGTCCACGGAAGGACAGTGATAATCAAAGGAATAGAAGTAATCCAAGCAGGAACCAACGGGGAATGCTGGCGATCGAGGATCCACAAGATCGGTAGCATGACGTTCAAGAACCGATCGCCTGTGACTCTGGAACGGGAGTTTATATAGTTGCATAGTTAACGACGACCAGGTGTCTGTAAACAAAGCCGGGAGCGGCAGAAATAGCGGCAGCCAAGAAGGCCGTGGTAGGTGGATCCCTGACATCTTGTGATGCCTTACAGTAGTCCAGTCTGGAGGTCATTAATGCATGGACGAGATTCTCTGCATCAGATATAGACAACATGTGGCTTAGCTAAGGTGGAAGAAGGCTGTTTCTGTAATATGGTTAATATTTACTATCTCTAAACACATTCCTCTGTTGTCTGTTTAGTGTCTATAGGATCATGATGTGAGTATGTAAGGGTTATATTACCTTATTTCTTGCTAATTATTATTGTAATTACTTAATTAGGTAGACAATACAAGATAGACATCAATCTGCACATTTAATAGTTTAATAATAATTTAAGTAATTTGATAATATACAAGTGCATAACTATAGGTGTAAAATGCAAATATCTCTTGGGTGTGAAGAAATACCCTGAGAGGATTATCTACCATTGCATCTAATGGTGATAGCACGGAAGTTTACGTCGGTCACATACATCCGAAATGGTACAGAATCGACTGTATATGGACATGTGAAATTTGACTGCCAGTATATTTCTGGATATGTCCGAAAATCAGTAGAATTTACAGGAGTTTACTGGTCAGTTCAGCTCTTTTCATGCAGTGTAATTCGATGGCATTTCGATGGCATTTCTGCTTCAGCTGGGTCTGCATCACTGGTGTCTGTCTTGTCCATCTCCATCTTTCTTTCTTTTGAATTAAGTGTGTTTATTCTCCTGCCCATCAATCAATCAGTCAATCAGTAGTAGACTTACACAAAAAACTACTATAAAAACAGTTATACTCATATTTATCCAACTATCACAATTACCATATTCCCCCTATATGCCCAACCAACAACCATGCTATCTAGCTCAGTGGTTAAGATGCTGGGATACTGATCGGAAGGTTGGGGATTTAAGCCATGGTATTGCCAAGCTGACACTCTTGTGTCACTTGAGCAAGGCCCTCAACCCTTTGTAATCCAGGGGTGCTGTAATGTGGCTAACCCTGCACTCTGACCCCCAGCTTCCTAACATCTCTGGGATATGTGAAGAAAATTATTTCTCTGTGCCATAAAGTACATGTGACAAGTATGAAGGACCTTTCTTTTCTTTCTATGATAAGAGGAAAAAGAGAAAATAAATAAAATTGAGACAAATCTTTATTTCTAATTTAACATACCACATTTTGTTTTATTTTTAACTTACCTCCCTAATATTTTGACTTTGTTCGTAAGTCAGCTGTAGCCCAATTTATAAGAATAAAGACAAGCTGTATGCTTTTCAAAACAGGTCACTAATATTATAAGCATAAGGCTACATTGTATAAAACATTTAAATCTATTATACTATAAATTGGGTTTAAGGTCCCCTGGTGGTCTAGTGGTTAAGATGCAGCGCTCCCACCGCTGCGACCCGGGTTCGATTCCCGGTCAGGGAACCATCCCCAGCCACTCTTAGTGCCGGTCCCAAGCCCGGATAAATTGGGGAGGGTTGCGTTAGGAAGGGCATCCAGTGTAAAACATGTGCCAAATCAAACGTGCGGAGGATCCGCTGTGGCGACCCCTAACGGGAGAAGCCGAAAAGAAACTACATACTATAAATTGGGTTTGTCCCATTGTACTATTAGTTTCATTACAAATATCAAAGCAAATAAGGCATCTGTGGTGCTCTTCCTCGGCATGAAACCATACTGTTGCTAACAGATGGTCACCTCTTCTCTCAGCCTGGCTTCCACTACTCTTTCCCATACCTTCATGGTGTGACTGATCAACTTAATTCCCCTGTAGTTACTGCAGGTCTGCACATCTCCCTTATGCTTAAAGATCGGTACCAGCACACTCCTTCTCCATTCCTCAGGTATCCTCTTACTTTCCAAAATCTTGTTAAACAATCTGGTTAAAAACTCCACTGCCATCTCTCCTAAACATCTCCATGCGTCTACCAGTATGTCATTTGGTCCAACCGACTTTCCACTCTTCATCCTCTTAATCGCTGCTCTCACTTCCTCCTCACTAATCCTATCCACATCTTGCTTCACCATCTCCACATCATCTAACCTTCTCTCTCTCTGATTTTCCTCATTCATCAGCTGCTCAAAATACTCCCTCCACTTTCTCAACACACTCTCCTCACTAGTCAACACATTTCTATCTCCATCCTTTATTGCTCTAACTTGCAGTACATCCTTCCCAGCTCGGTCCCTCTGCCTGGCCAATCAGTACTGGCCAATCAGTACAAATCCTTTTCTCCTCCCTTAGTGTCCAACCTCTCATACAGCTCCTCATATGCCTTTTCCTTGGCTTTCGCCACATCCCTCTTTACCTGCTGCCGCATCTCCTTGTACTCCTGCCTACCTTTCTCATCACTCTGTCGATCCCACTTCTGTTTTGCCAACCTCTTTCTCCTTATGCTCTTCTGCACTTCCTCATTCCACCACCATGTCTCTTTGTCTTCCTTTCTATTTCCAGATGTCACACCAAATACTTTTCTAGCTGCCACCCTCATCACTCCTGCAGTAGTTATCCAATCATCAAACACCTCTTTACCACCACCAAGCCCCTGTCTGACCTCTTCCCTAAACCTCACACTACACTCTTCCTCCTTCAGCTTCCACCATCTTATTTTTCTTTCAGTCCTCACTCTCCTCCTCTTCTTCTTCGCCTCCAAAACCATCCTACAGACCACCATCCGATGCTGTCTAGCTACACTGTCCCCTGCCAACACCTTACAGTCTCCAATCTCCTTCAGGTTGCATCTCCTGCATAGAACATAGTCCACCTGTGTGCACCTTCCTCCACTCTTATAGGTCACCCTCTGATCCTCCTTCTTCTTAAAATAAGTATTCACCACTGCCATTTCCATCCTTTTAGCAAAATCCACCACCATCTGCCCTTCTACATTCCTCTCCTTTAGGCCATACCTACCCATCACCTCCTCGTCACCTGTTTCCTTCACCTACATGCCCATTAAAGTCTGCCCCAATCACCAATTGTTCTTTCCTAGGTACACCATCTAGCACTTCATCTAATTCACTCCAGAATCTTTCTTTCTCCTCCATCTCACAGCCGACATGTGGAGCATAGGCACTGATGACATTTATCGTCATCCCTTTAACTTCCAGCTTCACGTTCATCACCCTATCAGAAACTCTCTTCACCTCCACTACACTTTTACTGTACTCTTCCTTCAGAATCACCCCTACACCATTTCTCTTTCCATCCACACCATAAAAGAACAGTTTAAACCCACCTCCAATGTTCCTGGCCTTACTCCCTTTCCACTTGGTCTCCTGAACACACAACATATCTACCTTTCTCCTCTCCATCATATCAGCTACCTCTCTCCCTTTACCAGTCATAGTACTAACATTTAAAGTACCAACCCAAACCTCCACTTTCCTACACTTCTCATTTCCTGCCGTCTCTGTAGACGTCTTCCTCCTCTGCTTTTACTCCTTCGGCCAACAGAAGCCCAATTTCCACCGGTAGCCTGTCGGCTAACGATACCTGTGGCGGTCGTTGTTAACCTGGGCCTCGATTTCCGGTATGAAATTCTTATTTGTGATCCGCATATTTGATTTGGCACGTTTTACACTGGATGCCCTTCCTAACGCAACCCTCCCTATTTGGGCTTGGGACTGGCACTAAGAGTGCACTGGTTAGTGCCTCCCTAATGGCTGGATTAATCTATAAGACTGTTTTAGTCAAAAATTATTTCTAAATATTATAAAATCACAAATGAACTGATGAGTTGGTAATATTAAAGATAATATAATACATTTACTGTCAGTCAAGTTGGATTTATGGCCCTTCAGATGAAAACTTTGGTCACCTCTGCTATAAGTTATATATGATAAGTTAAAAATGACTTTCATTATTTACTCATTTAGCTCATTTAAAAAAAAAATTATGCCCAAAAGAACTGTTCTAGTGCTTGTGCTTCATGTCAATGAGAATGCTCGATCAATGCTGAAACACAACATTCCATAGACTGACTAGGGAAATATTTCTGTCTATGTAAGTACGTGTGAAAAATGGCGTCGAAAACACGCTAATGGTCAGGAGTGACAATGAATAAAGTCTGGTTTGCCCTTCTTCGGGGTCCTACTTCGACCTTCATGTGCTTATTGCATTGTGGTCCGGTAATGTGCCTTACCAACTGTCATATATTCACAGTTAGTCAAGCCTTTTTCGTTTGCAAGAGACGAAAATCTAGATCGATCGCAAACTACCTTGTTTGCTATAATAATAATAATGATAATACTATTGTTTATATAACTACACAAACGTTTTTGTTCAACGGAGTTAAAACGTTTTCAATCAGGCAAATTTCCTTTGCTCCGTGAAGGGGGTCCGAGTGGTGTTGCCTAGCGGTGTCATCAAGCCATGTGGTGTAAAAGATAGTTCCAGAAGCATAGTATCGGAAAGGTGGAAGCAGTTTATTGCTAGTGATTGTGAGGTTTCATAAAATCAGTTTTACGGAAAATATTTCTAGCTGTTTCCTTAATCGTTAATAGTATACCGGTGTTTGAAATTTAGGGAATATGTTGAATTTAGCAAAAACTGTTTCACGAACCCTTTCTCCAAGCTGCGTTCGAGGTGTTCCAGCTTCAGTAAAAAAGGTGGGTTATTTTATGTAGCTCTTCATTACAAATTTGAGGGTTCTATAAAGAAGATTTTTACCAAATATCTAGAAATATAATGATCTTTTTTTTTCCAGTGGATGTAGAGGCTTTTTTTCCCCTCAACGTCAAGAGACGTAACGCAAGAAAAGCGCTTAATTACATGCTTGAATCAAGCTGTCAGTACTGAATATCATCTGGTCATTAAAAGGGTTATGTTTTGTGCTGACTGTTCAATTTTGACTGTTAAATTTTTTGGGATAAAAACCAAGAAGCCAGAAAATGTTTTTTGTTGTTTTTCTTCCCAGTGTGTTATTCAGTCTATGGCTATTTTTTATTGTTCTATAAAATTCTAATTTTGAGAATATTCCCGGCTACAGCCTGTAGGTTTTAGCCTTTCTTGTTGTGCATGTTATCGTTATATTGTGTCTAATAATTTTCCAGGCTTGCTTGAATCAGTTGACGGAACATGCCATTCAGATTACATCTAGACGTCAATATGCGTGAGTAAAGTTCAACTTTCTTAAATTTTATACACACACACACACACACACACACACACACACACACACACACACACACACACTCTCAGTGGTGGACCAGGTACATTAAGCATGTAATTGAGTAAAAGTATAGATACAAGTAAAAGTGCTTCATTTAAACTTTCACTTAAGTAAATAAAAATAATATAATAATAATAATAATAATAATAATAATAATAATAATAATTAAAAAAAAAAGTATTTGCCTTCAGATGTATTTAAGTATACAAATACTATGATTTATTATGGTTATAATGTTCCCATTATCATTATCAAGACAATTTGCTTAATAAATGTATGTGTGTGAAAACTTACTTTTAGCACACCAATCTATTAATGGAATGATATTAATGAGTCAAACTCTGATTGATATCTAATAAATTGTCATGAGCCCAAAACCTTATTTTCAATAACTTAAAAAAAAAAAAAACCCTGGCAAATAAGGCCACAGGTGTTGTGGTAAGTTAGGGTCAGTAGTTTCTTCCATCATTTCTTCCTTTCAGAATGTTCTCCTTGCTGCTGAACTGTATGTTCGTGCAAAGTAGATACCAACAAGCGGCCATGTCGCCTAAATTCGCCACTGCCATGTGCCATTCAAAACAAGGTTAAAACAGTGCACACTACCCTGATTGGTGGCTTGCTGTGTGCTTGACCAGTTACGTTTTTATCCACTCATAAATCAGTCGTTTCTTTTCATTTTGCAAAATAATGTTGAGTAAAAAGTAAGACATTTGACTTTAAAAAGTATTGAAGTTAAAGTAAAAGTCTCTCCAAACTGAAATACTTGAGTAAAGTACAGATATTTGAAACAACTGCTTAAGTACAATAACTAATTTCATTTACTTTGTTACTGTCCAACCATTGTATACACATGTAAGTCTTGTTTTGTTTAATGGTTCTTACAGCTCAGAAGCAATCAAAGGAGCAGTGATTGGAATTGACCTGGGGACTACAAATTCTTGTGTTGCGGTCATGGATGGAAAACAAGCAAAGGTCAGATGCTTCTTCTATTACCCAAATACAGTTGTATTGTCATTTCCAATGTATTACACAAATAGTTTGGACCTTTTTAACATGTTCTTGGCAGTGACTTACTAACATCTCTGGGATATGTGAAAAAAATAGTTTCTCTGTGCCGTAAATTACATGTGACAAGTATGAAGGACCTTTCTTTGATAAGGACTAATTTAACGAATTGTACAACAAAGGTGGGAAGGGGAGTAAATTAAAATGATAAATGTAGACTGACTATTTTTAGCTGTGATATATTTTCTTGTTAGTCTCTGTCGATTGTTTGTCACATTTGCTTATGATGTCGATTGTTTGTCACATTTGCTTATGATAACCACAATGAAACTACTGCACTGCAATTCCATTGTACCCCCACTAGGTGAATGCTCTCTAAACTTTGAATACCTCTGATTTAGACCAAGCACCTGTGTACAAAGCTGCAATGTCTATAGACACTATCACTAGCATTTTTTTCTGTTTAAGGGTTTTTTGAAACTAAATCGATTTCTTCTTTATGTAATTATAGCAAGCATAATGTCTTTTACTCTGTTTTAAAAAAAAAATATTTTATTTAAAAATCAACGCATTCAATATGGTAAAATTGAAAAATTTTGGGGTGTCTATATTCCAGCTTTTGTGACAGTAATAGTTTTATGTATATTAAGCACATTATTACAATGTGTAATGAAATGTAAAAAGTCTCTGTAAAAAAAAAAGTTTTAAAATGTTACGTATTTCCTTACAGATGCTTTAAATGTTTAATTTCCACATCTTATCTTATTATATTATCTTATTTTAATCTTGGCCAGTTTTACTCTACTGCAAAACTAGCTGATCTCTTTTGTCACTTGAACCATACTAGAGGCCTATAAATTATTTATAAGCATTTATAGTCTATTTATGATGTAAACAATATATGTAAATTATTTAAATTTCATGAATACATATAATATCAAGAAAGGTTTAAACTGTCAGAAACAGAGAAATAGCCAGATTTTGCTAGTTGTGATTAGCATGAAAATATTCACAAAGCTATTGATGTAAATTAAAATATTATTTAGAGCGCTGCTTCTTCTTGCAGTTAGGTGTGACTGCCTGACTACCTTGTGATAAGATTACTGTCATGCAAAATAATCCAGGGAAGCAACATTGTTAGCCCTGCACCTAATGTTATCGAGCTGGCTGAGACAAAATGTAAAAAGTGATCGTGCATATAATGTAATGTGGATGTATTACACTGATTTATTTATAATTATCATAATATTATAATAATTATTTTTCTATGTAATCATATTGAGGCAATATTTTGTATTTAACAGTAGACTAAATTAAATTTTGGTACAGTTAATTTGATTGTTTCGATTAAATTGTTACAAATAAACTGATTAAATAAAATTTAATAAATTGAAAAATGAAATGTAAACTATTTGTTAAACCCCATTTGGGTAATACAGATGTGTATATAAGTGTTTGTGTTTTACATTTAATATGTAATTTTATAAAGATCTACTTATTTCAGCATACTGGAACAACAATTTTTTTTGATGTTTTATTTATTTTTGAAGCTGCGCTTAAAGTGCAAAACGGAAACTACAAAAACTTGTGGTCCGCCTGTACTGAAATTATTTGGGTTACCTGTACCTTTACACTCCTAATCTTGCTGTCCCCATTTTTTTTTTTTTTTTGGACATTGTTAAAAATGATTGGATTGGAACAGTTTGGATCCATTGTAATTGAATATCATTTGGTCTTTTGACTTCCTAAATTCTCCACCATATGTAGCTTAGTGGCACAAGGTTTGTCTCCTGGCTTTCCTTTTTTTTTTCTTTTTTTTTTTACTTTCTTTTTCTTTATTTATTGAAGAAAGAACAGTGAAGCATTACAGACACAGAAAATTAATGGTGCTTAATTTTTCTTTTTATAATTTTTTTTTAAACGCACAAAAAGGAATTAACACACAATCTCAAAGTTATGTCATTACAAACAACATAACGAGGAGATAACCAACAACATTGTTAGCCTATTGCACCTGACTGCATTACCTTTTACAATGTGCACATGCCTTCCAATTACACTATTAAATTAAGTTTGGGGGAAGTGTTATGCCTAGATCATTGGAGTCCATACTAAATAGAAATGTTTGGTGGATCCTCTAAGAAAATATTACATTTTCTCCAATTTCCAAAATAGCATCATATCTCTAAGCCAGAGTGAGACTAAAGGTGGTCTGACTTCCAATCAAGTAGTATTCTTCTCTGAGCCAGAAGACATGCAAAAGCACAAGCATCTTGACATTTCCTGGGCATGACTGTACCTTGCTCAGGTACTCCAAAAACTGCCATTTCAAAACTAGGCTTAATATTCTTAATATATGTCACAGACAGAATTTTAAATATAGTTGTCCAGTAATCAAACAGTCTGGGGCAAGCCCAAAACATATGAGCCAGATCTTTTTTTATACACAGTAGAAATTACTCCCTTCAAATGTATGGAAATACTTAAAACTGCATCCATTCCTGCGCTAGGGGGAATGGCGAGATATGTGGGGCAGTGGTTTTGGATTGTATTTTGAAGAGAAAATTGAGAATGAGGCAAAAACATTATAAAAAGATCACTAAATTTGACAAGACCTTACTGTTGCTACTGATTGAAAACTGAGTCCAATTAACCTGGAAGGAATAGGTGGTTCTTGCATATAGGGCTGGCTATGGAGACCAGATCTCGAGGGTAGTTGCTACAACTGGGCATTGCGTGTATAATGAAATACAAAGTGGCATTTTGATAAAGCTAAGGCTGGGAGGGATGAAGAAGTACAAGAATAAGCTTCTGAAATGCAACCCACACATCATTGGGGTTCTGGAGCCAATAAAGTACTTTTGAAATATTCGCAGCCCAGTAATATTATCTAAAATGAAGTATTGCCTAATCCACTTAAAAAATTTTGTCTTTGGAGAAATTCCTTCCGAATCCTAGGTGTTTTTCCACCCCATATAAATTATGAGATCAGACTGTCTAAGTTTTGGGAAAAGGATTTAGGTCAAAAGACTGGGATACATTGAAACAAATACAAAAGCCTTGGTAAAATGTTAACTTTTACACAATGAATTCTTCCTGCAAGGGAAAGAAACAGCAGATTCCATTTTTTTAATCAAGTTTTTACTTTTCAGTTAAAGAAGCAAAATTCTCTTTGTAAAGGTTAGAAAAATTCTGTGTAATATTTATCTCTAAGTATCTAAAACCTGATGCACTATACATACTCTATTTATAATTACCGATGCCAAAGGGCAGAAGTATAATAACCAGTGAGAGAAAATGTGTTAAAAACCGGATCTTTCCAGCACCGAGAATTAATATTTCTACTCAACCTTGTCAACCGCTTTTTCAGCGTCTAGTGAAATAACAACCTGAGGGACAGGGTCTTGAGCAAGTTTAGATGTTTAGCTATCAAGCGGTTAGGAGGGAGATTGGCCTGTAAGATTTACATTTTAAGGGATCTTTGCCAGGTTTTAACAAAATAATTATGTTCGCTTCATTTAAGGTTTTTGGCAAGCTTCCTTTTTTAAAAGAGTCCTCAAACATATCAAAAAGAATAGTGGCTAATTTAGTTGCACATTTTTTATAAAAATCTATTGGTTAGCCATCTGGGTCAGGAGTTTTTTTATTCTGCATTAATGTAATTGCATTTAGAATTTCCTCTGTTCGTACGTGTTTTTCCAAATAGAATCTGCACTGAATCAAGGGTGGGTCTATCTACATTGTCTAAAAATTTTAAGAGTTTAATTTAGGGCTTTCAGAAGTATAGAAATCTAAAATGGGATTAATATAAAAATCAATGGGATTAACGATTAAATAATTATCGCTGTTGTGAATTTGAGGTATAAGCTGAGAGGCAGCATTAGATTTCAATTGGTAGGCTAAAAGTCAACCTGCTTTTTCTCCATGTTCATGTATATACAGTGAGGAAAATAAGTATTTGAACACCCTACTATTTTGCAAGTTCTCCCACTTAGAAATCATGGAGGGGTCTGAAATTGTCATCGTAGGTGCATGTCCACTGTGAAAGACATAATCTAAAAAAAAAAATCCAGAAATCACAATATGATTTTTTTAACTATTTATTTGTATGATACAGCTGCAAATAAGTATTTGAACACCTGAGAAAGTCAATGTTAATATTTGGTACAGTAGCCTTTGTTTGCAATTACAGAGGTCAAACGTTTCCTGTAGTTTTTCACCAGGTTTGCACACACTGCAGGAGGGATTTTGGCCCACTCCTCCACACAGATCTTCTCTAGATCAATAAGGTTTCTGGCCTGTCGCTGAGAAACACCGAGTTTGAGCTCCCTCCAAAGATTCTCTATTGGGTTTAGGTCTGGAGACTGGCTAGGCCACGCCAGAACCTTGATATGCTTCTTACAGAGCCACTCCTTGGTTATCCTGGCTGTGTGCTTCGGGTCATTGTCATGTTGGAAGACCCAGCCTCGACCCATCTTCAATGCTCTAACTGAGGGAAGGAGGTTGTTCCCCAAAATCTCGCAATACATGGTCCTGGTCATCCTCTCCTTAATACAGTGCAGTCGCCCTGTCCCATGTGCAGAAAAACACCCCCAAAACATGATGCTACCACCCCCATGCTTCACAGTAGGGATGGTGTTCTTGGGATGGTACTCATCATTCTTCTTCCTCCAAACACGTTTAGTGGAATTATGACCCAAAAGTTCTATTTTGGTCTCATCTGACTACATGACTTTCTCCCTTGACTCCTCTGGATCATCCAAATGGTCATTGGCAAACTTAAGATGTGCCTGGACATGTGCTGGTTTAAGCAGGGGAACCTTCCGTGCCATGCATGATTTCAAACCATGACGTCTTGGTGTATTACCAACAGTTAACCTTGGAAACGGTGGTCCCAGCTCTTTTCAGGTCATTGGCCAGCTCTTCCCGTGTAGTTCTGGGCTGATTTCTCACCTTCCTTAGGATCATTGAGACACCACGAGGTGAGATCTTGCATGGAGTCCCAGTCCGAGGGAGATTGACAGTCATGTTTAACGTTTTCCATTTTCTAATGATTGCTCCAACAGTGGACCTTTTTTTACCAAGCTGCTTGGCATTCTCCCCGTAGGCCTTTCCAGCCTTGTGGAGGTGTACAATTTTGTCTCTTGTGTCTTTGGACAGCTCTTTGGTCTTGGCCATGTTAGTAGTTGGATTCTTACTGATTGTATGGGGTGGACAGGTGTCTTTTTGCAGCTAACGACCTCAAACAGGTGCATCTAATTTAGGATAATAAATGTAGTGGAGGTGGACATTTTAAAGGCAGACTAACAGGTCTTTGAGGGTCAGAATTCTAGCTGATAGACAGGTGTTCAAATACTTATTTGCAGCTGTATCATACAAATAAATCATACATTGTGATTTCTGGATTTTTTTTTTTAGATTATGTCTCTCACAGTGGACATGCACCTACGATGACAATTTCAGACCCCTCCATGATTTCTAAGTGGAAGAACTTGCAAAATAGCAGGGTGTCCAAATACTTATTTTCCTCACTGTATATCCTTTAGCACGTAATAAGCACCATTCAGTTTTATTTGTTGATAACAGGTTATACTGAATTTGAAGGTTCTTCCTTTTCCTGTAAAGTTCTGGTGAGGGGGATGTGGAATAGAGGCAATCTAATCTTCTAATAGAATCAATTAAATGATCTAATTTTTGTTTACATTTTTTTATAAAGTGTTGAAGTATATGATATTATTTCTCCCCTGATAACCACTGTGTTTCCCACAATGTAGATGCTGGTATAGATTCTGATCTGTTATGTAGTAAGAAGTTATCTATGGCTGTAGTTTTGAATGTTCAAAAGGCATGATCTGATAACAAGGAGGTATTTAGTCTCCACAGAGGTAGTTCATTGTACATCAGAGTTCAAATAAGATTTAAATGCACAGGAGCATGATCTGATTCCACAATAGGTAAATAATTTGTTCAACAGAAGGAAGGAGAGATTTATCTATAAAGAAGTAATCGATTCTTGAATAGGAGTGGTGTACTTGTGAGAAATAGGAATATGGTCTGCTGCTTGGATACAGAAATTGCTAAGAATGTGGATAAGGTTTGGGCCATCTTAGAGCCGGATAAAGACCTGGGATTATAACAAATGAGGGTTGGATCCATAATAGTATTTGTCACCACCAAATATCATGAGATAGGAGTTAAGATCTGGTAGTAAAGAAACAAGCTTATTAATAAAACTCACATCCTGGTTAGGGGCATATATACATTAACTAATAAGAACATGGTATAAACTCCCAGAGACTATAACATATGTGATGTTTTTGTGTATTAAAATGGCAGTGCCCCTTGCTTTAGAATTCAAATTGGAGTGAAAAATGTGTCCCACCCATGATTTCCTGAGTCTAAACTGATCACAAATGCATAGGTGGGTTTCCTGTAGATATATTATTTCTGATTTTAGTTTGTTAAAATATGCCAAAATCCTGCCTCTTTTGGTTGGGCCATTTAGGCCTTTAACATTCCAGCTAACAAATCTAACTTTCGACCCCCCATGAAATTTATCTAAATCTGTCCATGTTAGACATGTGCAAATATAAATGTTAACAGGCAAACACAGCACAGAGATGCAATCAGCAATATACATTTCCTCACCTTTTAGTACTTCTGAAGACATTACATAAAGCAACATTTTAATAAACATAATGCAAAACCAAACTTCCCAACATGCTCCCTATGCTTGTTTCCCCCAACTGAAACAAGCCGCAGAAACCTGTTTAACTGGCATTGCTCACGGTTATCCATTCTTTACCACTTAAACTTCTTCAGGAACCCCAAGCCACTATATAAAATATATATATATATATATATATATATATATATATATATATATATATATATATATATATATATATATATATAATATATACACACACACACACACAATAGAAATATTCAACATTTCATTCTGTTTATATTTTAATTTAATATTTTTCCTAATTTTCTTTTGCAATTGGGTGTGTTATTTCATTTTAAAATGCAACATTTAATTTATTGCTGTGAAATTAGGTGGCAGCATTATGCTAAAATAGTTCTATTGCTTCATTATATCAAGAATTCTTTTAAATATATTTGTCTAGAGCTGCTTTGTGACAATTTCCCTTGTTTAAAACACTATAAAAATGAAATTGAGTTCGATTCAACTGATTGAACTTTTCATGACAATGAATCAGAGGAATCTCATTTCACAAACATTCCACTGCTTAATTAGTTATAAATCTCTCATGATGTGACTTGAGTGGCAATGTAGCAGAGGCTATCATCTATCATTACACCAGAAAGGGGGGGGGGGGGTACAGTGGGGGTACCCACTGTGTGTGTGTGTGTGTGTGTATATATATATTTATTTATATATATATATATATATATATATATATACACACACACACACACACACACAGTGGGTACGGAAAGTATTCAGACCCCCTTAAATTTTTCACTCTGTTATATTGCAGCCATTTGCTAAAATCATTTAAGTTCATTCTTCTTCCTCATGAATGTACACATAGCACCCCATACTGACAGAAAAACACAGAATTGTTGACATTGTTGCAGATTTATTAAAAAAGAAAAACTGATATCACATGGTCCTAAGTATTCAGACCCTTTGCTGTGACACTCATATATTTAACTCAGGTGCTTTCCATTTCTTCTGATCATCCTTGAGATGGTTCTACACCTTCATTTGAGTCCAGCTGTGTTTGATTATACTGATTGGACTTGATTAGGAAAGCCACACACCTGTCTATATAAGACCTTCCAGATCACAATGCATGTCAGAGCAAATGAGAATCATGAGGTCAAAGGAACTGCCTGAAGACCTCAGAGACAGAATTGTGGCAAGGCACAGATCTGGCCAAGGTTAAAAAAAGATTTCTGCTGCTCTTAAGGTTCCTAAGAGCACAGTGGCCTCCTTAATCCTCAAATGGAAGACGTTTGGGACGACCAGAACCCTTCCTAGAGCTGGCCGTCTGGCCAAACTGAGCTATCCGGGGAGAAGAGCCTTGGTGAGAGAGGTAAAGAAGAACCCAAAGATCACTGTGGCTGAGCTCCAGAGATGCAGTCAGGAGATGGGAGAAAGTTGTAGAAAGTCAACCATCACTGCAGCCCTCCACCAGTCGGGGCTTTATGGCAGAGTGGCCCGACGGAAGCCTCTCCTCAGTGTAAGACACATGAAAGCCCGCATGGAGTTTGCTAAAAAACACCTGAAGGACTCCAAGATGGTGAGAAATAAGATTCTCTGGTCTGATGAGACCAAAATAGAACTTTTTGGCCTTAATTCTAAGCGGTATGTGTGGAGAAAACCAGGCACTGCTCATCACCTGTCCAATACAGTCCCAACAGTGAAGCATGGTGGTGGCAGCATCATGCTGTGGGGGTGTTTTTCAGCTGCAGGGACAGGACGACTGGTTGCAATCGAGGGAAAGATGAATGCGGCCAAGTACAGGGATATCCTGGACAAAAACTGGGCCGAAGGTTTACCTTCCAACAAGACAATGAACCTAAGCACACAGCTAAAATAACGAAGGAGTGGCTTCACAACAACTCCGTTACTGTTCTTGAATGGCCCAGCCAGAGCCCTTACTTAAACCCAATTGAGCATCTCTGGAGAGACCTAAAAATGGCTGTCCACCAACGTTTACCATCCAACCTGACAGAACTGGAGAGGACCTGCAAGGAGGAATGGCAGAGGATCCCCAAATCCAGGTGTGAAAGACTTGTTGCATCTTTCCCAAAAAGACTCCTGGCTGTATTAGATCAAAAGGGGGCTTCTACTAAATACTGAGCAAAGGGTCTGAATACTTAGGACCATGTGATATTTCAGTTTTATTTTTTTAATAAATCTGCAACAATTCTGTGTATTTCTGTCAGTATGGGGTGCTATGTGTACATTCATGAGGAAGAAGAATGAACCTAAATGATTTTAGCAAATGGCTGCAATATAACAAAGAGTGAAACATTTAAGGGGGTCTGAATACTTTCCATACCCACTGTATGTATATATATAAATGTGTGTTTTGTGTGTGTGTGTGTGTATATGTATATATATATATATATATATATATATATATATATATATGTATATATGTGTATGTGTATATACACACACACACACACACACAAGCCTTTCAAAGATTTTACCAACTAATACTTCAGTAGATGTGAGTCGGTGTTGAAACAAGCATACCGTCTCCCTTAACGTGTCAAGAGAGGCTTGCAACGGCTTGATTGAATCTTGAATTAAGCTTGCCATGTTCTCTTAGCCCGTTGTTTTGCCAGTTTGGAGACTAGCTGACCCATTAACAAATTGTCAGGGTTGTCTTTAACAGGTGTGTCCTTGCTGTTAGCAGTATCATTAGATGCCATAATTGCTAGCTTACCTGCTATGGTGCAGTACTCTGCTTCTGCTTTAAATTGCTCATTTTCTCTTTCTCAATTAAGTGTAGATCCTTGGTTCCCTGGTGGTCTAGTGGTTAGGATGCGGCGCTTTTAATGCTGCGACCCGGGTTCGATCCCCGGTCAGGGAACCTACCCCAGCCATTAGGGTTGCACAAGCCAGTGCACTCTTAGTGCCGGTCCCAAGCCCGGATAAATGGGGAGGGTTGCGTTAGGAAGGGCATCCAGCGTAAAAACCAAATCGAACATGAGGATGATCCGCTGTGGCGACCCCTAATGGGAGAAGCCGAAAGAAAGTTTAATTAAGTGTAGATCCTATATTTTATGTTGTGAAGTAATTAGACATAAAGAGAGAAGAATTTAATAGGTTTGAAAGAAGTGTGGTTGGGAGGTCCTCGTCTCCGCTGCTCTCTCTTACATCAACAAAATCGGAAGTCCCGGCTTCCGTTTTAAAGGCTGCGTTATGGTCAGATTTCATATCCCTCTTCATTTCTTTCAGCAGTTGGTGAACAATTTCCTGTGGGTGAAAATGTTCTGAGTGTATTTTCTCATCTCTCCTTCTATATCTTCGTGTCTTTCAAGACTGTCAGTTGTAACTATTTTTTAAATGTATTTCTTTTTTTATTTTATTTTTTTTACTTTCTTTCTTATAGGTTCAATTGCTGTTGCCTGGAAAGTATCCACTATATCTGATGATCCAGAGGGTCATTTAATGTTCTTAATCTTCTTTTTTCTTATTTGCTTGATTTCAGGGCATGTAGCAGTATAATGTCTTGCAATCTCAGCTCTTACTGCCTTGTAGCTTCCTTTTTGTAGTTTCAAAATATTAATTTAGTGGTCTCTTCAGCTCTTGCTTTTCTACAGGTTATATTTGACCGTAGAGCGGTTTGTCTTGCATGAGGCACTCTGTTTAGAGGGTTTCAGGCCTTGCATTGTACTGACCAGATAACTTATATTTAGAGATTTAAGTAGTTGTATTAATTAGATTTGGGCTGTAGCTCTCGATTATTTTAGCGAGTATTCTACCAAATATTCCAATGATTACCGTATTTCCCCCGCAGCTTAAACAATGAAGCGGCTTATTTATGGATTTTTCCTGGGTTTTTCCGGATTTCACAAACTTCAAGCCAAAAAACTGAGCCCCATAACATTAGACCAATGAAATTGCCGAAAGGGTTCAGGTGAACCAATGAAATTCTTTGTCAAATCGGCTGCGCTCCCACTGAATCGGCCCGCACCACATCATAAATATGGATGAGGTTCCTCTGACGTTTGACCTGCCTCCCACTCGCACTGTCAACAGGAAAGGCGATGTCACGCTGAAAATAACCAGGCATGAAAAAACGCACTTTACCTGTGTTCTGAGCTGCACGGCATCAGGAGAAAAGCTTCCACCGATGGTGATTATTTTTTTTTTTTTTGGCACGACGATATTTTCGAGAGAAATTGTTGTGAAAGGAAGGAGAAACACCGTGAACAAGTGACTTTCTTGGCAGGCTACTGTTTAGATACAAGCCGTGTAACATGCACTGTCTTTCATTCAGTGTAGGCACCTTCAGCTTATAGACAGGTGCGCCATATTTATGTTCAAAATAAAAATCTTTGTAAAATTCAGTGCTTATATTTGGGTGCGCTTAATAGTCCGGAAATTACGGTAATCAAGTAATTGGATAGGAGGTACTTTTTCTTCATTAAAGAGCAATACTAAATATACAAGAAAAAATTTTAAAGTTTTTTTTTTATAATAAGTAATTTATTTAAAAAATATTTTGTTGCTAAAATTGCATGCAAGAATAAAAAATAAAAAAAATTTTGAATCATTTAGAATCAGTATCAGAAAGAGCTTTATTGCCAAGTATGTTTGCACTTACAAGGAATTTGTTTTGGTGACAGAAGAATCCAGTTGCAGTTTTTTTTTAAAATAGAAATTAAATTGCACATAAAAATACAGATTTAGATTAGTAAAAGTGGTATTGCACGCATGTTATTTTATTGCATATTTTAGAGCTTTTAAGTGTTCATGAGGTAGATAGCCTGGGGAAATAAACTTTTCCTTTGCCTGGTTGTCTTGGTGCTTGGTGTTCTGCTCGGCCATACGGCAAAAGTTCAGAGAGCATATGGTTTGGATGTAAGGGATCCAGGGTGATTTTCTGGGTTTTTTTTTTCCTCACTCTGGATGTGTACAGTTTTTGAAGTGTGGGCAGGGGAGCGTCAATAATCCTTTAAAATGTTTGATCCGTCTTCTGTAGTCTACTGATGTCTGATTGTGTAGCTGAGCAAAACCAGAAAGTTAGTGAAGTGCATAGGACAGACTCTAAGATGGCTGAATAGAACTGTTTAAGCAGCTCCTGTGGCAAGTAGAAGTTCCTCAGTTGACAAAGGAAGTACATCCTCTGTTGTGCCTTTTTAACAATGAAGTCGATGTGATTGTCCCACTTCAGGCTCTGAGAGATGGTGGTTCCCAGGAACCTGAATGACTCCACTACAGCCACAGTGCTGTTCATGATGGTGAGTGGGCAGAGTGCAGGGGGTTTCTCCGGAAATTTACAATCATCTCCACTGTTTTGAGCATGTTGAGCTCCACCAGACAGCCGTGGACATGTTATCCTAATCATGTTATGACTGCACCAGACAGCCAGCTGTTGAACCTCACTGCTAAATGCAGATTCATCGTTAATGAGGCGGATGGCTGTAGTGTCGTCTGCAAACTTCAGGAGCTTGACAGAGGGGTCTTAAGAGATGCACTCGTTGGTGTACAGGGAGAAGAGCCGTGGAAACACATCCCTGTGGGGCACCAGTGCTGATAGTTTGGCTGTTTGACATGAATTTCCCCAGTCGTGCTAGCTGTTGCCTATCTGTCAGAAAGCTGGCAATCCACTGACTGGTAGATCTAGGAACAGAAAGCTGGGTTAGTTTGGTCTGGACCAGTGTTGGGATGATTTTGTTGAAGGCCGAACTGAAGTCCACGAGCAGGATCCTCACATAAGTTTGTCCAGATGTTGCAGGATGATGTGCAGTTCCATGTTCACCGCATCATCCACAGACCTGTTTGCTCGGTAAGCAAACTGCAGGGGGCCTGCATGGGTCCAGTGATGTCCTTCAAATAAGCCAACATCAGTTTCTCAAATTACTTTATGGCCACATGATGTTCGGGGCAATAGATCTATAGTCTAAGTCCGGTAATTTTTGTTTTGTGTGGGACTGGGATGATGGTGGAACGTTTAAAGCAGGAAGGCACTTCAGTTTCAGTGATCTGTAAAAAGATGGACACCAGCTGGTGAGCACAGGTTCTTAGACAGGCTGGTAAAACTCTGTCTGGCCCTGGTGCTTTCTTACTTTATTTTCTGAGGACCTGACTGGAGGTTTGTTTTTCGAGTGGTGAGATGGTCAGGAAGAGTGTGAGGTGTGAGACCGGGAGTTTTAAATCTACAGTAAAACACGATTCAGGTCATAAACCGTTTGTTTATTCTCTACAGAATTGGGGGATGGTGTCTTGTAGCTTGTGATGTCCCTTAGGCCTTTCCACACTGAATCAGGGTTTGTACAAGATTCGGTCCCCATTCCTGTAGGCATCCTCTTTGGCCTGATGAAGCAGTTGGAGTCTTGCTGTGATCCATGGCTTATCGTTGATGTATGTCAAATGAGTCCTGGTAGGAATGCATATATCCTCACAAAAACTGATATGAGATGTTAGTCTGTGAGCTCATCCAGATCAGAGGCAGCAGCTTCAAAAACACTCCAATCGGTGCAGTGAAAACAGGCTTGTAAGGCCTGCTCTGTTTCATTGGTCCATCTTTTTACAGTCCTTACTTAAAGCAGATTTAAGTTTTTGCTTGTATAGGGAGAAGATAAACCAGACAGTGGTCAGAGAGTCCTAAAGCAGCTCTGCAGATGGAGTGATATGCATCCTTTATTGTGGTGTAGCAGTGGTCTAAAATGTTTTTGTCTCTGGTTGGGCATGTAATATGCTGTTTGAATTTTGAGAGTTCCCATGTGCGGTTTGCTTATTTAAAGTCTCCGAGAATAATTACAGCGGAGTTTGGATGTTGTTGCTCAGTGTCTGTGATCCGATCGGCCAGCCGTTGGCGCAGTGCTTTCACACACGCTTATGGAGGAATGTACACACTGACCAGAATGAAAGAGGAAAATTCCCGCGGCGAGTAGAAAGGCTTACAATTGATGCAGAGTGCTTCTAGATTAGTTAACTTTATTTTATTACAGATAGCACGATAGACCAAAAAACTGAGTTTTATGTAGAAATAATGAAATTTGTTAAGAAATATATTATTATAAAGTATTAGTTTTATTACTTTAAAGTATTAATTATAAAATAAAGTATCGTAATTTCCGGACTATAAAGCGCACCCATATACAAGTCGCACCCACTGAATTTGACAAAGATTTTTATTTTGAACATAAATAAGCCGCACCTGTGTATATGTCTACACTGAAACTAATGAACTTTACACAGGCTTTAATGAAAGACAGTGTCTGTTACACGGTGTAACGGGTGAAATATGTTGTGGCTCCTTTAAGAGCAGAGCGGTATTTTGGGAATAGCCTGCTGCCGCATTTTTCCGCTATTACTGCATGTGTGCAAGACCGAGGAATATGTCCTCATTATTTTCTGATGCTCATTTCTAAGTTTCTTTGACTAACCCGTAACGCTGTTGCCAAGAAAAAAAAAAAAAAAAGCATGAGTTTTGGAAACCTGTCTGTGCTTATATGATTTCTGTTGCAACTGGAGTTAGCGAGCTCTCCCTTGACCCTGATACAACGCGTTACAACGGCTTGTATCTAAAAAGTAGCCTACCAAGAAAGTCATTGTTCACTGTCTTCCTCCTTCCTTTCACAACTGTTTCTCTCTGGAGTTTTTTTTTTGGCATCGTCGTGCGTAAAAAAAAAAAAAAAAAAGTTTTTTTCTCCAGATGCCGTGCAGCTCAGAACACAGGTGAGGTGCGTCGGGTTTTTTTTTTTTTCTTTCCCGTTTCCGTTCAGAAATTTCATTGGTCTAATGTATGTGGCTCAGTTTTTTGGCTTGAAGTTTGTGAAACCGGGAAAAACCCAGGGAAAATTCATAAATAAGCCGCTTTGTTGTTTAAGCCGCGGGGTTCAAAACGTGGGAAAAAAGTAGCGGCTTATAGTCCGTAAAATATTAAGTACAGTACTGTATACATAAAATATAATTTTTCAAATGTTTGCCTAATTCCAACTTTTTATTTATTTATTTTTATTTATGGATAAACATGTCTGCTTGAAGTTTGAAGCTGTTGGTGTGTGAACACTAGCACCTCTGCTTCATCTTGTTCGATGTTCTGTCAACTAATTGTTAGAGTTCTCTCCGTTTGATCGGAGGTTTAGTTTGATACCAGTTGGAGTTGGAATTAGCTTTTTTATTTATTTTTTATTTGACAGAAGCATCAGAGTACAAAATCAGGACTGGTTTACATCAAGTGAGGTGGTAGCTTAGTGGGTAAAGCCTTGGACTTTGGCTCTGAATTTCATGGGGTTAAATCTGAGCCACATCAAGCTGCCACTCCTAGGCCCTTGAGCAAGGCCCTTAACCCCCATAGCTGCTCTGTTGTATGAATGAGATGAATGTAAGTTGTTTACTAATTAGATAAATTGGTGACCAGCAATCACAAAATTTTGAAAGTCTGTTTTTTAAATTTATTTATTTAATACCTTCTACCTAACACAAAGTGCATACTTTAAAATTAGTTTTCAGTGTTCTATTTAATTTATTAATTTCTTTATTTAACCTTGACTGGTAATAGGTGAGTATCCAGATAATGGTAGATTAGTAGTAGAGTGATTCAGCTAGTATGGAGGAGCAGTAATTTTCCACCTGTTCTGTTGATATCACCATATTACAAGACAAGGTGGATTCTCTTTTGGCCATGTTAGCAAAACTGGAAGTGTAAGGACCTGGATCTCACAACAACATAAGGATTATTTAAAAAAAAAAATAAAAGCACCACAGTACTACAACAGTTCCAAAAATACTTGTGTGACAGAGGATCTCTTTTGTAGCCAACGAAACTGGTCTTTATTCCAGAGTTTACTGGGTGGTGTGCCAGTAATAATGGTCCATAGGGAACACAGTGCTCTGTGTTTAGTAAAATAGACTAAACAAAGCTTTGCCTCGATTAATTTTTGTAATTTTGTGCAGCCCTAGTTCAGTTAGACACTGAAATTAAGGGGCCACCTTGGGCCAAAATTTATGACCATTGGCCGATTGTTCTGCAATTTAGGCAGATGCTTAGGCAGGTGCATCAGATGCACCAAACAGTGCCTCTATGTTCTGCGCTTGCTTGGTCTCCCATACCAGCAAGCAGCAGTAGTCTATATTCAGCATTCAAACAGGGGAACCGGAGGAGAATAAACTGTAAATAACTAAAGCAAGCAGCATTTACACCTGCTACAATAATAAACAGATTTGTGTAACTCTTTTCAGTCATGTCTACTTAGAATGAACTAGTGTCTGAGTTCCCTCTTTACTCCATCTTTTTTTTTCCTTTATCAATTTAGTTTTTTTAAGTTAGTCAACAGGAGTTCTTTTTGTCACCCACACACTACGCATCCAATTTGTCATGCAGAATTGGCCGAAAAAACAGCTGACTGCATCCGATTAGAGCAAACGGTGCGGTACACACCATAAACCAAAAGACTGTCAGTTTGCTGCGTACCATGCTTTAACTGCTTATCTAACACTAACTTTTATATATATATATATATATATATATATATATATATATATATATATATATATATATATATATATAAGCTCAAATACCACTGACTGACTCACTCACTCAACACGAAATCTCAAAAACCACTGAACGGATTGCAATGAAATTTGGAACATACCTTCCTCTTGGGTCTTAGGTGCTCACTAAGAAAGGGTTTTGAAAAATTCGCCCTGGATTGCGGCTAACTCGCGAATAACGCGATTTCTCACGCATTGTAAATTCTTCTACATAACATTACGGATCCTAATGAAACTTAGTACATTGTTTCTTATAAGATGTTAGATGCACAATAAAAATTATTTTCAAAGTAGTTTGCCCTGTATCGGTACTACAAAGGGGTAGTACGTTATTTGTTGACGTTATTTCTTTGGAGGAAATTTAATAATTAGCTAAAGGTGCTCTAATAATTTTTATTAGGGCTCCCTCGATGTAAAATAAGTCTTTAGGTGAATGTGTTTACTGGATGAAGATTTTCTATTTGAGTTACAGTCAAACTATAAAAATGAGTGTTCAACCATCACGTATTCTCTGTACAACTAATATACAAAGTCAGTGCAGTAACAGTAAGTAAAGACAATGGTTTACAGGTTGAGGCCTGTATTGATTTCCATATCACCTGAGAGCCCATCGGACTCTGACCTTCCCTACCCCACCTCGCACTGTCTGGATAGTGGGTAGACACAACATAGTCGGAGCTCAGTTAAGTTCATGGTCCTGACCATTACAGACAGACGTTCTGATCTCTGATCATCCAGTCCTGCTCAGTGCTTACTGCTTATTGCCAGACAGCATCTTAATGAGGCAGAGTGTCTTAGAAGTGAAGATAAGCCAGAAAGTGCAAATTGTGGAACAATAACAGAATAGTCATCAACATATAACTAAGAAGACTTTAAATATCTCAACACTGTTCAAAATGATTCTGGAAAAATCTCTTTGCATGTTTTTTTTTTTATTATTATTTTATGAAAATCTGAGCATGGGGTTAGAAACACTTTCAATATTTATGTATTTTTTTAATCGCAGTTCTCCATGCCATCCAATGATTGTGTGTGTGTGTGTGTGTGTGTGTGTGCGCGTGCAAATAATGCACCTGTGATGCTCTTCCTCTGCATAAAACCATACTGTTGCTTACAGATGGACACCTCTTCTCAGCCTGGCTTCCACTACTCTTTCCCATAACTTCGTGTGACTGATTCACTTTGTTCCCTTGTAGTTACTGCAGGTCTGCACATCTCTCTTATTCTTAAAGAACGGTACCAGCACAGTCCTCTCCTAAACATCTCCATGCTTCTACCGGTATGACATCTTTGCCAACCGACTTTTCACTCTTTATAATCTTAATCGCTGCTTTCACTTCCTCCTTTCAATCTGCATACTTTATTGCTCTAACTTGCACACCCTACCCAGTTCGGTCCCTCTGCTTGGCCAATCGGTACAAATCCTTTCTTCCTTATACATCACTTTATAACTTCTCCATCTTACAAGTATTCATAACTGCCATTTCCATCTTTTTGGCAAAATCAACTACCATCTTTCCTTCCACATTCCTCTCCTTTAGGCCATAACTACTAATCACCTCCTCATCACCTTAGTTACCTTCACCAACATGCCCATTAAAGTCTGCCCCAATCACTAATCTTTCTTTCCTAGATACACCTGTTACCACTTCATCTAACTCAATGCAGAAGTTTTCTTTCTCCTCCATCTCCAACTTTTATCACCCCTTCAACTTCCAGCTTCACGTTCTTCACTCTATCTAGAAACTTTTTCACCTCCACTACACTCTTACTGTACTCTTCCTTCAGGATTACCCCTAAACCATTTCTCTTTACATCCACACCATGGTAGAACACCGTAAACCCACCTCCAATGTTCCTGGCGTTACTCCCTTTCCACTTGGTCTCATGAACACACATCTACTTTTCTCCGCTCCACCATATCAGCTACCTTTCTCCCTTTTACCAACCATAGAACCAACATTTAAAGTATCAACTCTAAACTCCACTGTCCTACACTTCTCATTTCCCTGCTGTCTCTGTAGACATTTTCTCTCTTTCCTTCTCCTCCTCTGTCCAACAGTAGCCCAATTTCCACCTGTTCCTTGTGGCGGTTGTTGGTAACCTGGGCCTCGTATGAAATGCTGGTTTGTGGTCCACAAATTTGATTTCGCACGTTTTACACTGGATGCCCTTCCTAATGCATCCCTCCCCATTTATCCGGGCTTGGGACCGGCACCCAGAAGTGGCTGGGTTGACTTTCATTTTCGATTATTATCGATTTAATCTATTAGTTGTTGCAGCCATAATATATAGCCTTTAAGATTTCCTCTTGTAACTGTGTACCAATACTTATATACAACGGGAATACAAAAAGCATAATTTAATTCTTCTAAGGTACCTTTTAACTTTAACAACATACCAAGAGGTAGTTTTTAAATGTTTTTAAAAGATTTAAATGTTTAACTGCAGTGAATCCTCTCTGCTGGCTCATTAGCATTTGAAGGTTTTAAAAATGCAGAATTCTCTATTACATTCTGTTGTGCTCGTATGCACATGCTGTTTAATTATGGTGTTGTGGTATGCTGAGGAAATCTCTCTCATTTTGAAAGGCCTTTTATTTAAAAAATGTGCATTATCTGTCTTTTGGTTTGCTTTAAGGCATTTGTAAACTGCAGTACTAAAGATTTAACCCTCTGGAGTCTGAGGGTGTTTTTGGCCCCTTGAGAGATTTGGACATGCTCTTACATTTGGTTCTTTTAGTTGCTTTTAAAATATATTATTGACAAAAGACTTATTACACTGTATTCAACACAAACTGGGCTACCATAATATGTAAACAACTTATACGTGTGTGTTTTGTTTTTTTGACAAAATAAGGTTTATGTGTGGTTTTTGAAAAAGCAAAAAAAAAAAACTCACTGAAATAAGGCCACAAAACCTATAGTAAACATGTTTTTCCAAGACTTTTTGAGAACAGATCTTCTAATGTAGTTTTTTTTTTTTTTTTATCATGTGAAAATCATCCTGCCTGCTTATTCACATTAAACAATACTTTGATTTAAAATTTAAAAGACACTTTCTACTTTGAAAGGCCATATGCGAAGAGGCGTCGACATGCTGTGACTGACAGCTTCGTAGACAATGAGTCGCATAATGAGCTGTCGATTACATAATGAGCTGTGGATCACTGAGCCAGGATCTGAGTGAGAAGTACAGTACTACAAGAAAGAATGTGTTTCCTTTGTGGTTGATTTAAAATACACATTAGCAAGGACGGCATTAAAAAGGGAATTGTGTAACAATAAAACAATACAGTACAGTATGTATAAAAAAAGAGTGCAACAAAAACAATAACAATACACTACAGTAGGGTTCCTCAAATCCTAGCCTGTAGGGCTACAATACTATGCATTAAATAATAATAGTGTATCCATTTGAGGAATCGGCAAGAACAAACAACCTGAACCCCCACTTAGTTGGCTTGGCTTTCATGTACTGTGTCCTCCCAGTGTTAGCTTTGCATGCTACCATCCTCTCATCCACGGCTAAATGTCTTCTAGGATGATAAATTGCTTTGCATGTCTTAGGGATTGTGTCCATAAGCGGTTTCACTCTGAACAGACGGTCATGTTCAGATGTGCCCCTCTTTCTGTCATTTTCTTTGTTTGCATCTGGGTGACTCATGCGTACATTCCACGAAGTTGTCCTGTATCTGTCCCTTGACATAAATGTTGCTGGAAAGGGAACTGTGAAAATACTGCTCTGTCACCAGTAGTCTATGATGGAGGGCAACTTTACCATTGCCATGTAAAATAAGAGCCCAATGTAGTGATACATCTCCCTCACAGTTACATCGCTCCATTCGTATTTGCGTCCCTTGGCTATTGACTTGGCAGCTTGAGCATTTGTGTTGTGGCACAGAGTTGACACTCTCAGAGAAAAACATTTTATATAGACTACATGGAGAATGAGAGTCAGAAGACCTCAGTTGAGGTCCAGGTTCACGTGCGGGCAGGAATCGCAGAGTCTGTGGAACTGTGTCGTTATCTGTCTGATCCGTCCATGACATGGTGGACTGTGTGTGCTGCCTTTGCCCTTTTTGGAGCAGGTGCTTGATCACATCTGTTTATGAAACACACACACACATCACTAATTGTGTCATTGGTAAAGTTGTTTGCATATGTCATACAATGCAATAATGATTCAAACTAAAATATAATTTAAGAAAATATAAAATATGTACTTACTCTGGATGATTCTCGGTCGAACTCTAAATGGAGTGACACCTGCGTGGCCTGGTGTGAGTTTCCAGTGAAGGCAGGGGTGATGCAGCCACATTCCTAAAAATAACCAAACAATATATTTTTCAGTATTTTTAATGAATACACTTGAACAATATATATTTGTTAGCATGCATTGTACATATAGCATTTACACCTCAGCATTCCGGAACATCTCTGTTAGCTAACACTACATAACAGCCTTTCAGGATAAGTGACACTAATCAAAACTGAACTGAGGCTAAAATATAACTATATAACTTCAACAATATTTAGGGCATACAATTACAAACAGTTTATGTTACAAATGAACAGATATTGGCGGATTTCTGTTGTAACATTAAAAGGCAATGCTGACAAAAGCGAGGCAGAGCTGTCTACAAACAATATTAGTTTTATATGATCAGAATGTAAGACTAAATAACTTACTCATCCTAGCAACTTGCTGGAAAGTCCTCGCTCTTCTAAATGCAAACGCTCCTCGTCGGAAACTCAATCTTCTTTGGATGAAAAGGTAAATTCTCTGGCATTGTTTTTTATGCCACTGTCCAGGGGGCGTATGTGTGTGTGACTTAACGTGTGAACTGTTTTACCTGTAAATAGCGGGGGGGGGCGTGTCCGGTCGCAGCTCATTATCAGATAATGAGCTGTGGTGGAAAATCTGTGCCTGTACTTGGTTTCACATGATTTATATTAATTGAAAACATGTTTTTTATTTCACCGACTTATTCTAAAACTACACACTTTAAGCTGTCTAAAGATATATTTTTTTATTTCCGCGTGTCAGCTATTGGCCGAGTTTCAGCGTTTTTTGATGACGTGTTTCTAAACGAAGTTTATGCAGACAAAGGCGACAGATG